>NC_057813.1:120310422-120312704 GCF_018294505.1 Triticum aestivum
GGGGGTAGGACTGGTCATCTGTCTCTGAATCCTCCTCTAAGGAGCTATCCGTAACCAGCGAGATATGCTCTTCGTCAGATAGCATAGTCTGCTCAGAAGACCTTGTTTTCACTCCAGAATTTGCCATCACCGTGTCAAATGGCTGATGCACACGAAGAGCAGTTGAATGTACTAACATTGTTGACGAATGTAATATGTAATGGAAAAAAAGATGGCCTGATATAATTTACATATAAGATGACTGGCTAAGCAGGATGGCATTGCAAAATTCACATATATGATGCCTGGCTAAACAAGGTGGCATTGCATAATTCACATAAACGATGAATAAACTAAACAGATGGCATTCGCACAAAGGATGTCTAAACTAAGCAGATGACATATTTGATGTATAAAGAAAGCAATGCAAGACACCATATGCATGATATAATTAACATCAGCATGCCAAGTTAGAGCGAAGACCTCAGGGGGTAAATAGGTGTTATGTTCTCCTTCTGAATCCCCCTCAGAACAGATATCTTCCTCTCGATTACAATCCGAAATGCGTGGAGGGGGGCTGCCTTTGCGCTTACCATGGAGCGACGTCTGCATGAAATTATATTGCCACGCAAGGCTCGTCTCTTTTGCTCTACATGTTCAGTTCCATTGTTTACTATAACTGTCATGCATAGGAATAAAACATAGTGAGATTATGTAAGGAGTGCATGCAGAAATCCAGAGTGATGGTAGCAACCTGTGGATAGACCCAAAACCAATAATAGCAGGCAGATAATGGCTTCAGTTAATAAATACAGATAATGGCTTCTTTACTGTTTGTTTCCCACCCAACATGAAACTCATAGTAGACACCGGAGATTAACCAAATAGTAGATAGATACTATTGATAGCGGCCCCGATATGTACCCCACAACCATTTAAAAACTCAAGTTTGACCATTAGTTTGGAGCTGACTCAGAGTCTAATTGGTGAACAGGACGATAAAGTAGCATGTAATATTAAGCGATGCATAACGTAAGTAGACACGAAAGAGTGCGACCTCTCTTGAGGACCCGTGTAGTCCTCGAGGTCATCTGCTTGGTTGATGATGGTAATGCAGTTTTCATGGCTGCCAGCGGTGGGGAAGAAGATCTGAGGCGGCGAAAGATAGTCTGGAGGCCGTATCCCTGCTCTGCTGGACCCTTCTGTCGTTGGAGCAGCTGAGCTGGGATGGACGACGGCACAGCAGGACCGGGACAAACCACGCAAGGTTTTCTTTGACAACTATCTGTAAGAGAAGTAATTATGTAAGGGCTCATTTGAATTGGAGGATTCCAACAATGCATGGATAGGAAATAGACAGGAATAGGATAGGAATGCACGTGCAAAACAGAGAATTTAAAAACACAGGATTTCTGACAATCTGGGTGTTTGATTCACAACAATTGGAAGGTCACAGGATGCAAAGAAGCATGGTAAGATTAAGTCAAACCACAAGAAAATGTACGGTTATAATGCTATTATGCTACTATCTCTTAGTCTTGTGCTTCATGAATAGGAATTTGAAAAGGAGGACAAGTGAAAATTAAAATTCCTACGTTTTTTCTTTCAAGGAGACACTAAAGGAACAAATCCGTGTGCTCAGTGGACAATATATATAACATGTAGAGTAAAAAAGAGATGCAACAAGTGTACAACCTCTTTGGCGAAGCCATGTCGATCTCAGCGTGATTGGGTTGGCCGGTGAGGATGCTCCGGTCGACTTTGCTGCCGGAGGAGGGGAAGAAGATCTTAGGCATCTAGAGATGGAGCCCGAGGTACTTCTCCATTGTGATGGAGGGTTTCATCGTTGGAGCAGCTCCGGTGAGTTGTACGACGCCGAGGCTGAAGCATGACAAGAGAGACAATGAACAACGTTAAACTGAGTGGAATTCTAATAGCATCTCCAATACATGACGTAAAATACATAACCACAAATTGCTAGATGTAGAATACATCAGCCGCTCATCTCTGAACTTAACTGTCGAAACTGAACTTAACTGTCGAAACTGAACCTAACTGTCCGAACTGAATTTTGTTGTCGAAACTGAATTTTGCTGTCGAAACTGAATGCACTAGCAAGGTGAGGCTACACGTCGGTCAACTGACTTCTTCATCTCTGGTTAGTCGATTTTGCAGCCGTTGGATACAAAATCAAGGGCCTGCAGTTCATCTTCAACCTCCACCCCCCCCTGAGCCGCCAGCCGCCACCGGCCAAACAGCAGCCCCCCGCCGCCCCGCCCGCCCCGAAAACACTCCCCACCGCC
>NC_057813.1:120313123-120330423 GCF_018294505.1 Triticum aestivum
CGGCGATCCCCACGCCACCACCCCGCCAACGCCCCGCCATCGCCGGCGACCATGGACCCCATCCTGAACCCTAAGATAGATAGTGGGGTACCTCTCCGGCGAGCCCACCTCCCCGCTGCGGCTGGTTCTTCCTTCACCCCGGCGAGCCCACCCCTTGGAAATCGACTGGCCCAAAAGTCGATTCAGTCGACTGAAGTGTAGCCAAATCGGAGAAGCATCGCAAGAAAGAGCAAGAGCGAGAGAAGCAGCGCGAGCAAGAGCAATAGCAAGAGCAGACCAGGTAGGGGACCGAGAGCAAGAGCAGAGCAGCAGCGCGAGCGAGAGCTAAAGCAGCAGCAACTCCTACTGATGTGGACGTCGCCGCCGAGGGAGCGACGCCGTGGAGGAAGTGGCCGGCGACACCGCCGTGGATGGAGCCGCGCCGTGTCGGCTCGGGACCGAGCGCCGGCAGCACCGTGAGATCGAATCAAGAAGAAAATGCGGCGATTAGTGTACAACCTCTTTGGTGGCGCCGATTAGGCCACAGCTTCATCCAAGGAAACAGTGATGATGATGCTCTTCCGGTGGTGCAGGTGAAGACGTCGGTGTGGGAATGGAGGTGGCGTGAAAGACGAGGGGAACGTCGGGGCAGCTCCTTGGAGGTGGAGGACGGGGTGGCTGAACCGGCGGGACGATGACATCGATGACGGATCCTCATCCGGTATGGTGGATGAGGGACGTCGTGGTGTTGTTGTGGACGACATCGTCGGGGAAGAAGCTCCGACTGGGTGGCGGATGGAGCAGGGTGTGGGGTTTCATCGCGGGTTTTCGCGGCCTCGGTGTACGAATGGGTGGGCGGATGGGATGGCAGTGGGGAACCATGGCTTAGAGACGCGCTTGTCCGAAATGTGGGGTAAGTTATGGAAGTATCCCCCACCGATTTGAGGCGGTTCTTTCCGTTCAAGGGTACCACGGGCATTCCGCATGTCGGGATTTCACAGGAGGTGGGAGTTTTCGCGCGTGTTGTAATTTCGGAATAGCAAGGTGCGGGTTGAGATGGAGGGAGTTGTCGGAGCACAATGAGACAAAGATATATCTTAAATATTTCGGGCTAACAAGGCGTGGGTTGAAATTTCCGGACAAGCCTAACATGTACTGTACCAAATCAATGTGCACTACAAATGTCATTCAAAACTTTGAATTCATGTTATGTTCAATTAAAATATTTCGCTACGTGTATAATGCATGCAACCTACTACTCAAATGGACGTTTTAGTGCATTCCAAACGTATATACTACCGCTTCAATATGAACTAAATTTGAATAAGATCTACAGTAATGATTGTTGTGAAGTCAAAGCATTTGAATTCGTTTCTCTGTTTTAATAAGATCTACAATCATCATTATTGTCAAGTTAAACCATCATTTGTGTACTATCTTCACAGCACACCACATGATCAGTATCGAGTTATATATGAACTATGTGTACTATATGAACTCGAACTAGATTTTTTGAATCCACTTTATTTTGATTTCAAATCACATTACATTTCTAGCTCTAGCTAGATCTTCATAATCTAAACCATGTCCCATATGTATAATGTGTTTATCACATTATGTATGGTGCCTCGCCCCCTACGCCTACAAGTATTTAGATGTGAGTTGCAAACACCACACATTACCACAAATTCAAATAAAATGTGAGAATGTTCGATATATCGTATTGTTTAGATTGCTCGATATTTAGTTGTAAGCTGCAAACGCCACACATTATCAAAAATTCAAATAAAATGTGAGATTGTTTGATGTATAGTATGGTTTAGATTGTTTGGCACTTAGCTGTGAGTTGCAAACGCCATGCATTATCACATTATGGTATAACATGTGCACAGCACGTGTATCACCGCTATATTCATGCATGCAATGTTTAAAACACTATGATCTCCTATTCAAATATATGAATCCGCTTTCATATCAAATTATGATCTTTGTTAGTCTCTTACACCCACATAGTCCTCTAACCTTTGTAGCTACCACTAACTTTCTCTCGTGCATGCACACGCCCTCCTCGCCCTCCCCCTCCCTCAGCATTCTATCCACTGGGCACATTCATTTTTTCCTTTAGGTCGTTCTCCCAGAGTCTCCACAACTCCTTTCCGACACACACCAATCGATAAACCTCTCCAGCGATGCCTACCTACAGCATACACACACAGCTTCAATCTCCTCCTTTATGTGTCCTTGCCTCGTGTCTCTCATATGGTCAGACACACGTGTAAACTCTCACCCCTCTTTTAATCGATCTCACAACCGCACACTCCTCCCCCTATCCAGCTAGTAGTTGGGCCTCTCGCACCACCTCCTAGCTCCATTCTCTCTGTCTATCCGTCTTGCTGGGCCTTATTTGCCTCTAACAAATGGACGTACACCGACCGATCTCTCGCTAAACATATAGCCAGCTAGGTCCTTATAACTCGTTTTTACCCACACATCGATCGATCTACCTCATTAGTTGTGTCTCTCCCTTCCTCCGACAAACAACAATTGATCTACCGATCTAGTTAGGTTTGCTTACCAAACACATGGTTCCCCTTCATCATCCAAGGATGTGTCCCGACAGATCTATCACGCACAGGCACACACAGAAACACATCCCCACTCTTATTGATAACATTGCAGTTCCACCCTCAGTTTGTCTAGTAGGCCTCTCCCAACATCTCCGAGAAGCAACTGCATCACCGTCCAAAGCAGCCGTGTGTCGGGTGGTAGGTGCGACATATGCCAACGGATGGCTTATCATTGTGGGAGCCAGTAAGACATCGCCGGTGCTTGGAAACGGGATAAGGCGAAGACATGCACGCCGGCGAATCTTACCCACCTTCGGGGCTCTCCGTGGAGATAACACCCCTACTGCTGCTCTGCGGGGTCTCCGCATGATCACTAAATCAACAAGTATCTACAAGATGCTCCTTGAGCTGTTCGGTGGGAGGAGGAAGAAGGGCAAGGCTAGCTCTCTTCTCTCCCTATGGCAGTGCCTAAACTTTATGAGCTCAACCCTTTGCATGGGTGTCCCGGGGTGTTTATATAGGCCTACCCACCAGGGGTACAATGGTAATCCAGCCTGGGCGCGGGCCCAGGTCGTCAGTGTCTGTGACCGCCGCCTTCTCCGCCGGCTTCGGGGGCCCACCGACTGGTAGGTCCCGCCGGCGGTCGGCTCGATGGTCGACAAGCCGGCCCCGCCGCCAGAGGGTCTTGTCGGGGGGCTGGTTACTGTTGCCTCGCCTCTGATAACGAGGGCTTCGCCGTGGTAAGCGTGCCTACAGTGCCGCCACCTAGCGGGTTCCCACTGTAGCCTTACCACGTCTTATCCGCTTAATGGTACGCGCGCCCCGAGGGGGAGCAAGCCGGCTACTGGAAGCCGGCCCGGCCTTGGGCCGGCTGGGGGAGGCCGGGCCGCCTTCGGATATCTCTCTGACCGAAGGGGCCTGCCGCCCACGGGTCGTATTAGCGACCCGTCGTGGATGGCGTCATGACTCTCATGGCAACAGTGCCACGCCGGACGGGGGATGGCCGCCCTGTACGGCGTACTGTAGCCATGTATTCTCTGGGATTCGGGGTGGCAAGGATTAATGTAGCCATGCCCTGTCCCATCGCCGTTATGGGTGATGGTCTTAGGAGGCGGCGTTCGGCCGCTTGCTTCTGGGAGTCGGTCCTTCATGGGCCGTCTTCCTGGAGTCGGTCCTTCATGGGCCGGTTCCTTGGAGTCGGTCCTTCATGGGCCGGTTTCTTGGAGTTGGCCCGATCGTGGCGGCCTCCAAGGGTTGTTTCTTGGCCGGGCCGCCTACGGCCAGCCGGCCTAGGTGACAGCCGGCCGGAGGAAGGCGGCCCCGTGTCTTAGGTGCTTCAAAGTCCGATCGGCCCGTTGTTTTTTCTGAGGGACAAAGGGAGCCGGTTAGGCTACCCGTGGTCATTTACTCCGACAGTAGTCCCCGAAGCTGGTTGGGATTGGCGGCTGAAGAGGGAATCATGAAGCTCGGCCAGCTTCCTATCCCGAGGAGCCGGCTGCCAGGAGCCGGCCTTCCTTGCGTGCCTTCTCAGCGAAGCCTTCTTAAATTTGAAGGAGGGAACCAGCGGGCGCGCAAACCGAACGGCGGGCTGACCGCCCGCCTTTTGCGTGCCACGTGGCACCCTTCAGCTGGCAGGGCCTGCCAGCCCACGCGCGTGACGGGACGCCGTCGCAGGCCGGGGCCCGCCACTCCCGTGCCCCGGCCCGCGCGCGGATCCTTTGTGGCCCGAACCGACCGCACATCTTCCGGTGGCGGTTCCCACTTGCCATCAAGGCGCGATAACCGCGGGGCGTGGGGGAGTGGGTGCAGTTAATCCCACGCCCCTCCCGCGCCTTGCCTCCTCGGCTTCGCCGCGCGAGGCTATAAGTAGGAGCGGGGAGGGGGAGCAACAGTAGTTCGCACGCTCGCCCTCGCCCTGCTCTTTCTTCTTTCGCCTCGCTGCAGCAATTCCTCGTCGTTCCCCTGCCTTGGCATCCTCTTCCTCTCAGCATGCTGCAGGCTTGCTGCCTCCACACCGGGCGCTTCTCGTTGCCGCGCTTGCCATCATGGCTCCGACGTCGAGTTCTTGGGATGGCTCCACCATCCGCGACCACCACATCGAGTTCCTCCACAAGACGCGGAGGCTGCCGAGCGAAGACCTCGTGCGCGTCCGCCTCGCGCTGGCGAGGGAGATCTCGCCGGCGCCGGAGGAAGGCGAGCGAGTGATCTTCTACTCGCACTGCATGCACGGCGTCGGCCTCCCCGCCAGTGGCTTCTTCCGTGCCTTTCTGGACTTCTACCGGCTCCAGCCGCACCACCTCACCCCCAACACGGTGGTGCTGCTGTCGGCCTTCGTTTCTTTGTGCGAAGGCTTCCTAGGCGTCCTCCCCACCATCGAGCTCTGGGGGGAGTTCTTTCAATCCAAGCTCGGCACGGTCACGGCCGGCGTGCCGGCTCCGTGCGGCGCCTTCATCGCCATGAGGAGGTCCACCGCCGACAACCCCTTCCCCTCAATCGCGCTGATCCAGTCGGTGAAGCTCTGGCAACGGTCTTACTTCTATCTAAAGAACGTTGCCCCAAACGGCGACTACATCAACTTGCCGACTTACGTAGCCGGCCCGCCGGCTGAGAGGCCGGCTACGTGGTCTTACCGGGCCAGATCGCTGACGCCGGCTGGAGCTGGAGCCGTCACCCGACTTCGGGTGCTCATCCAGTCGGACCGCCTCACTGGGCCCGACTTGATCGCCGCCTTCGTCGAGCGCCGGGTCCTTCTGCTCCAAGGTCGGCCCCATCTGATCTATCAGATGAGCGGCCGCTTCGACCCAAGCCGGCTCAGCACTAGGGAGATGCCTCACGATGAGGTGCCTTATATGGTGAACTACATCGCCAACTGCAGGCTCAAGCCAGATTGATAGTATGGCATGGCGCCATTCTCTCGCGCCCATCCACCACCAATGGTAAGTTTTCTTTCTTTATTTGTCGCTGAATCCTTCTTCCCGACCGACTCCTGACCAGTCGGTCTGCTCTTGATCAGAACCCCCTTCTTCACTCTCCGGCCGGGACCACGGGGTCAAAGCGCGAGTTCGCCCCCGACCGCGCGGCGGACGATCCTGATGACGCCGACTTGGGAGCGGCCGCCCTGGACGAGGACGTCGTGGGGGGCGGCGGCGAGGCAGGCGGCTCCGGCTTCACCGCCAGCTTCGAAGATTGGCCCGACGATGACGAAGTCGACCCTACCCCGCACCGTCAGCCGGCGTCCGAGTCCCAAGGCACCGGCTCATCCGGCGGGCCGGCCGCACGAGGCGGCGTACTGAAGCGCCGGGCGGCACTGGCTCCCTTCGGCGGCCGACCGAAGAGGCCAAAGGTGCCCGCGGCGGCAACTAAATGGGACGAGGTGGCCTCGAAGGCGGCCCGCTTCCGCAAAGTGGTGAAGCAGCCGCAGGCGGTCTCGGCGTAAGTCCCAGTCTTTACGCAACTTCCTTTCTTTTCTTCATTTGAAGTTCTTCTAAGTCTTGTCTTCCGTTTGCCAATCAGGGCTCCGCTCACCCTTGAGCGAACTACCGCTGCCTCCATAGTCGGCGGGGCGGGAGGGTCTGCGGGCTCCCACCGCATAGACCCCCGCGCCGAGCTTCAGGCGGCGACGGAGCGGAATGCGCGGGAAGCGCGGGAGGAGCAGGAGGCGGAAGAGAGAAGGGCAGCTACCGTCGAGCCAGCCCTAGAGACGACGGCGGAGTCGGCCGAGGCACAGGCCGACGCGGCGGCCAGGGCCCGGGCGGAGGCCGAGGCCGCGGAGAAGACGGCGGAGGCCCCGCGAGGGCAGCCTCCACAGCTCGTCATCCCCCTCCGTTCCACGCCCCCAGACGTCCCGCAGCCCCCGCCGGAGGAGATTAGCCGCGACCCGCAGATGGCGGAGAGAGAGGAGGGCGACGTGACCGTCCTGGAGGGAGGAGTGGTGCCTCCCCCGTCGGCCGGGACCGGCCAAGGCGGCCAGCCCGAGGTGCCACCTGAGCAGCCGACTGTGCAGACGGATATTGTGGTCCTATCGCCGGCTCGCCGACGTGCAGCGAGAGTGGCTTCGGAGCCGGACCCATAGAGGGCGGCCACTGCTAGTTCACCAGGGTGGACGCAGGGCGGTGGGACAGCTGCGCTGAATTTGGCGGCGCAGGACGTCCGCAGCCGGCTTCAGGCACAAGCCACCGCGCTGCATCAATGTACCCGAGAGTTCCTCGCGACGCGGGCGGTCGTTCAGGTGAGTTCTTCTGTTCGTGACTTCTATCCGTGGGGGCGCGTCAGTGCACCCACTGGGTGTAGTCCCCGAGTTCTGAGCCTGCTGCTGAGCAGGCGGCTTGGAACTTCTTCGAAGACTCGTTTTGCTAATTTGCTTGCTTCTTCGTCCTGTCTACAGGATTACCACAACCTTCACGTCACCACCTTCAACTCCCAAATCTGGGAGGTAGACAAGAGGGCCGCCGGTCTGACGGAGAGTTGGCGTGAGTGTTTTTGTCTTGCATCTCATGTGGGGGCGCATCAGCGCACCCACTGGGTGTAGTCCCGAGATTCAGGCCAACTGCTGAGCAGTCGGGTCAGATCTTTTTTTCCGACTTCTTTCTTAACTTCTTCTTGTTTCCATACTGGCAGGAGCCAACACCGACTTGAGGCAGCAACTGGGTATCGCCCAGACCGCCCTTCGCACCAAGGAGGGCGAGCTCAATGCTTTGGCCCAGGAGCGCGACCGCCTGGCCAAGAGACTGGCTGACCAGGAGGAAAGCCACCAAGCGGCCTTGAAGGCGGCCCAGGACAGCGAGGCCGCCCTCAAAGCCGAATTCGAGACCGAGGCGGCGGGCTGGGCTAAGGCAAGGCAAGCTCTGAGCGAAGGCTACGGCCGTGTCAGGACTTGGTCGACGGTAGGCCACCTTCTCCTTCATTCTTTGCTTGTCTTTGCAAGTCGGCTTATCTCCTGACTTGCTCTTTTTCCTTCTTCCTTGTGCAGAGTACTTCCCTGGCCATTCTGTTGCTGCCAACCAAGCCATCAAGGCCCACCGTGAAGCCCGGCAGCAGGCTGGGGTTGAGATCGCGCCGGATGCCAACCGGACGCTTGAGGAGCAACTTCTGGCGATCGAGGCCCGCCTCCAACTGGCCTACCGCATGCTCCGCCGGCTTCAGCGTGCCGGGGCACAGGTGCTGGCCGCCCTCTGGCCCGGCGAGGTTATCCCTCGCACCCCCAGCCGTACTGCTGACTGGCTGGAGGTAGCCGTTGGCTGCCTTGAGGCCTGGAAGGCTTCAGCAGCTCGATCCGGCGCTCGGCGGATGCTAGAGTTCGTCCGGGCTTGGTACCCCGGGCTAAACTTGGATCAGCTGCGCACCTGGAGGCAGGAGGCCGACGAAGAGCTGGAGGCGGTGCGGCCGGCTATCATCCGGCGTGCTTCGGCGATCACCGACTTCACCGACACTAGTGCCTTTGCTCCTGAGGTGAACGAGGACGGCATCGTGCAACCGGATGACTGGTTCGGGCTGAACCCGACCGATGCTGAGGACTCGGCGGAGGAGATTGACTCCAGCAACGAGGGCGAGGAGGAAGAGGAGGAAGACGGCGGAGATGTCGAGCCGGATGTCGGAGCAGCCGGCCAGCCTCAGCCTGACCGTGCCTCCAGCAACGAGGCACGCGCAAACGCCCCGCCTGCCGCCGGTGATGACCAGGCCGAGACTCGCCAGCCGGCCACTCCTCCAGCCGACACCGCCGTCTCCACCGTTCTTCCTGAAGCTCCAAGCGCTCCCTTGGCTTGATTTATCTTTACTTCCCTGCTAGTTACTCTTTGAACAAGCTTGTTATTTTGCGCAATTCCACCCACTGGGGGTGTATTCAAACTTCGTTGAATGCCGGCCTTTCGAAGGCTTTTGATGTAAATATTATTATGCACGTGTTTGGCTTCCATTCCAACTTGCTTTTTATCTTTCAGCTTCTTCCTTTGCTGCCTTCCCCTTGGTTGCTGCCTTCCCAGCCGGACAGCTGCTCTGCAGTCTGTGGCCGGGTAAGGGATTCGGCAGTCTGGGGAGGCAAAGGCTCGAGCTTTCTTAGATTTGGGTAGAGTAGGAAAGGAAGCCGGCCAGCCAACTGCTTCGACAGTCGGTTGGCAAGGGGGGAAGCCAACTTGTGTTATGTAAGTTCGTTAGTCCTTAGCCATTTTTTCATGTGGGCATCCTTTCCGCCTTTAGCTCTTGCTAGTCGGGCAGCTGATTCTTCGAGTTGTGACTCTTGCAAGAGAGGGCTTGGGTGCCGGCACATTACTTGTCTGACTGCAGTTAGAACTTGGACATAACTCAAGGCGGCAAGTCCCCAGGCCGACCTAGTCGAACCCGGTGCCGGACAGAGAAAGTAAATGCAGTAGGGTAATCATGGGAGTGATACCCGGCATACATAGATAAAATAGGGCAGTCCCCGAGAACTCCTCGAGGGCCTGTTGTCTCATACTTAATACAAAAGATAGCGTGATACATACTGCATTTCAACTATAAAATCTTCGAAGAAGATTGGCATTCCACGGGCGCTCCGACTCCTTGCCGGAGTCGTCTCTCTTGCATGCCTTCGGCTTCTATGCATCGATTAGGTAGTAGGAGTCATTTCCCAGAGCCCGGACGATGACGAAGGGGCCTTCCCAAGGGGCCAAGAGCTTGTGTTGGCCGGCTGTTCGCTGGATTAGCCGGAGCACAAGGTCTCCCTCTTGGAAGGTTCTTGGCTTCACTGTCCGACTGTGGTACCGGCGTAGTCCTTGCTGGTAGATGGCAGACCAACTGAGGGCTAACAGTCGGCTTTCTTCCAACAAGTCAACACCGTCTTCTCTTGCTTCCTTGGCCTCCGCTTTCGTGTACATGGTGACGCGAGGTGAGTCGAACTCGATGTCAGTTGGGATGACGGCCTCGGCACCATATACAAGGAAGAAGGGAGTGAAGCCGGTCGATTTGTTCGGAGTAGTGCGCAGACTCCAGAGGACGGCCGGCAGCTCGTCGAGCCAGCAGACGGCCGAACGCTCCAGTGGTACGACCAGTCGGGGCTTGAGGCCGGAGAGGATGAGGCCGTTTGCTCGCTCGACTTGGCCGTTTGACTACGGGTGGGCAACGGACGCTAAGTCCAGTCGGATGCCCTACATCGGGCAGAAACGTGCCAATGCTCCCTTGCGAAATTTGTGCCGTTGTCGGTGATGATACTATGTGGTACGCCATACCGGGTTGTAATGTTGGCAATGTATGTCACGGCAGTCGGCCCATTCAGCTTCTTGATCAGCTTTGCTACGATCCACTTGCTAAATTTGTCTATGGCGACAAGCAGATGTGTCATGCCGCCGCGCGCCGTCTTGAATGGTCCAACCATGTCCAGTCCCCAGACGGCAAAGGGCCAAGTGATGGGGATGGTCTTGAGTGCAGAAGCCGGCAGGTGTTGCTTGGAGCCGAAGACTTGGCACCCTTTGCACTGTTTGACTAGTTCCCTTGCATCCTCCAATGTAGTCGGCCAGAAGAATCCGTGGCGGAAGGCTTTGGCAACGAGCGCCCTGGAGGCGGCATGGTGGCCACACTCGCCTTGGTGGATGTCTTCGAGGATTGCTATGCCCTTCTCTTGCTCGATGCAGCGCTAGAAGACTCCTGTAGCGCTGCGCCTAACTAGCTCTTGATTCATTACTGTGTAGGCTTCGGCTCGGCGTTGGACTTGTCTGGTTGAGATCTCGTCAGTTGGTAGTTCTCCATTTACCAGAAACCAGAGGATGGGCTGAGCCCATGATGGAGCCGTGCTTTCGTCGACTACCAAGACGGCTACTACAACCAGGGTGGGTGGGCTGGGTTGTGAGGAGTTGGAGTCGGCCTCCGCCTGCTGTGCCACTGCAGTCCCCGGGCCGGGTTCGGCTACGGCAGTCCCCGGGCTGGGTTCGACTATGGAAGTCCCGAGCCGGCTGCTGAAGTCCCCGGGCCGCCTGCCTGGTCCCCAAAGTCGGATCCGACTGCGTCGGGGTCAGGCGGCACGAAGATGGAACTGGATTCCGGAGATGGCTTGACAGATGGCTTGAGGAGGCGTTGGAGGGCGACGCCGGTTGGTATAGCTTGTCGGGTGGAGCCTATCCGTGCCAGGGCATCTGCTTGCTCATTATCGGCTCGTGGCACGTGGAGGAACTTGCACCCCTCGAAATATCCGCTGAGCTGCTGGACAAGGAAGCGGTAGCTCACCAGGTTTGCGTCCTTGGCGTCCCAGTTGCCGGATGATTGCTGAACCACTAGGTACGAGTCGCCATAACACAGGATCCGACGGATGCTGAGTTCCTTGGCTAGCCGGAGCCCGTGTATGAGCGCCTCGTACTCGGCCACATTGTTGGAGGCGGCAAAGTGGATTTGCAATGTGTATCTGAGCTTGTCGCCTTTGGGAGAGGTGAGGACGATGTCGGCTCCCAAGCCAGTCCGCATCTTGGACCCGTCAAAATGCATCTGCCAATGAGTGGAGTCCGGAGCCAGCGACAGGTACTGGGTCTCGGCCCAGTCAATGAGGAAGTCGGCCAATGCTTGAGACTTGATGGCGGTGCGGGGCTGGTAGTAAATGGTGTACGGAGCTAGCGCAATGGCCCATTTCGCCACTCGGCCAGATGCATCCCGGCTGCCTATGATCTCGGCAAGCGGGGCAGTGCATACGACCGTGATGGGAGGCTCTTGAAAATAGGGCTTGAGTTTCTTGGAGGCGAAGTACACACCATAGCACATTTTCTGATAGTGCGGGTAGTTCTGCTTGGAGGTGGACAATACTTCGCTCAAATAATATATCGGCCTCTGGACCAGCTGAGCTCGGCCTTCTTCTAGGTGCTGAACCACAATGACTGTGCTAACCACCCGGCTGGTGGCGGCAATAAAGAGGAGCATGGGCTCCTTCTCAGTTGGGGCCGCCAAGACAGGCGGCGTGGACAGCATCTTCTTCAACTCGTGGAAAGCTTGATACGCCTGGTCATTCCATTCAAAGTGAGCCGACTTCTTCATAAGTTGGTAGAGGGGGAGAGCCTTCTCTCCGAGCCGGCTCATGAAACGGTTCAAAGACGCCAGGCATCCAGTGAACTTTTGGACGTCTCGCAGCTTGGTAGGGACCTTCATTCTCTCTATGGCCTTGATCTTCACTGGGTTGCACTCAATGCCGCGTTCGGAGACCAGAAAGCCCAGAAGTTGGTCGGCTGGTACTCCGAACACACATTTCTCCGGGTTGAGCTTGATCTGAAACCGGCGCAAGTTCTCAAAGGTTTCCTTGAGGTCTTCTAGCAGGGTGCCGCATTTTTCCGTCTTCACCACAACATCGTCTACATAGACGTGGGCATTTCTGCCGAGTTGCTTGAGGAGGCATTTCTGCATGCAACGCTGAAAAGTGGTACCGGCATTTCTCAGGCCGAATGTCATAGTCAGGTAGCAGAAACCTCCGAATGGGGTGATGAAGGCGGTCTTCAAGCGATTAGCCGGGTTCAACTTTATCTGGTGGTAGCCGGAATAGGCGTCCAAAAAACTCAGCAGCTCGCATCCGGCTATGGAGTCTATCACTTGGTCAATTCTTGGCAGGGCGAACGGATCTTTGGGGTAGGCTTTGTTGAGGCTGGTGTAATCGATACACATGCGCCACTGCTTGTTCTTCTTCAGCACGAGGACCGGGTTGGCAAGCCATTCCGGAAAGAATACTTCCATAATGAAGCCGGCTGCCAGAAGCCGGGCTATCTCTTCTCTGACTACTCTTCTCTTCTCTTCTGACAGGCGGCGCAAGGGCTGCCTGACCAGCTTTGCGTCAGATCGGACATGTAGCTTGTGCTCGGCGAAATCCGTCGGGACACCCGGCATTTCTTTGGGAGACCATGCAAAGACATCCCAATTCTCACGGAGGAAATCGATGAGCTCGCCTTCCTATTTGCTGTCAAGGCCTGTGCCTATGACAGCGTGCCTCTCTGGGTGCTCCGGGTCCAGGGGTATCTTCTTTGTCTCTTTGGCCGGCTGGAAAGAACCTTGAGCTTCACATTCTTTGGGGTCAGGAGACAAAGCCGGCTGCTTGCCAGCCAAGGCCACAACTCGGTCCAGCATCTTCTTTTCTTCGGCGATCACGAGGGACTCGGCCAGCCGACTACTGGCAGCTGCACACTCAGAAGACTTCTTGTAGTCTCCGGCTATGGTGATAATGCCCTTGGAACTCGGCATCTTCATCTTGAGGTAGGCATAGTGGGGCACAGCCATAAACTTGGCCAATGCTGGTCGGCCAAGCAATGCGTGGTACGAGCTCTCCAAATCCACCACCTCGAACCATATTGCCTCTCGGCAGAAATGATCCTTGTCTCCAAAGAGGACATCCATCTTGATCTTGCCGATGGGTGAGCAGGACAGGCCGGGTACGATACCATGGAACACAATCCGGCTAGGCATGAGTTGCTTCGGATTGATGTTGAGCTTCTCCATTGTGTCTCGGTATAGTATGTTGATACTGCTCCCGCCGTCTATCAGCACACGGGAGAAACGAGCGGCGCGCCTCTCCGTCGCCAGGGTAGCATCTAGAACAAGGGCGTAGGAACCAGTGGACGGCATCACCTCTGGGTGGTCGTCCCGGCTCCAGCTGATGGGCTTCTCTGACTAATGCATAAACTCTAGGTTACTGGAGGCAACCGCGTTGACTTCTTGGTGTTGTCGGCGCCGGCTTCGCCGATCGTCCGGTTGGCTCGTGAAGACGACGTAGGCGGCATGCTCGTCAGGGAACTCGTCATGGACGGCTCCGACTGCAGGCCGAGCGGCCGGCTGCTGGGGGCAGGAGGAGGCTGGCCCGCTGGCGGAGGCGGCAAGAGCCCTTCGCCCTTGGAGATTCGGGTGAGCCAATGGCACTTCCGGGTCGTATGGTTGGATGGCTTCGCGCCGCTGTGGAACTTGCAGGGGGCATCGAGAGTCTGTTCATAGGAGAATGCCTGCTGCCAAGCCGGCCTGCCGCCCTTCGGTTTCTTGGGAGCCGGCCGTCCCTCAGGCTGATCTTCTTCAACCGTTGCCACCTGCCGACTAGTGGAAGGCGGCATCGGGGCCTTGCGCTTGTTGTCGTTCTGATACGGGCACCGAGTGGACTCTCCAGCCGGCGTCTTGGGAGCCGGCGCAAGCACTTTCCCAGAGGCGTCCACTCGGAGCTCGGTCTTCATGGAGGAGTCGGCCGTGGCATATTTGTCCGCGATGATCAGTAGCTCGTCAAGGGTAGTCGGCTCGTCGCAGAGGAGGCGGTGCTTGAGGAGGGTGCCCTCTCGGCACCCGGCCATGAAGTACTCGATCGCCTGGACATCGTGCACCCCTTCGCAGGAGTTCCGGAGCTCGGCCCAACGTGTGAGGTAGTCACGAGTCGACTCGTCGGGTCCTTGTACACACAAGGAGAGCTGCCAGGGCTTGGGTGCCCGCTTGTAGGTGCTGGTGAAGTTGCAGATGAAGGCCTCCGTGAAGTCGAGCCATCTGTTGATGCTATAAGGCTTCAGGCTGTTGAGCCAGGTACGTGTCGTGCCTTGGAGCATCAGGGGGACATATTTCATGGCAACGCGCCGGTTGCCGTTTGCTATGCGAACTGCAGTGGAGTAGTCGATCAACCAGTCCTCCGGCTTCACGGAGCCGTTATACTTGGGCGTGTCTCTTGGGAGCGAGAACCCTTTGGGGAAGGGCTCGTCGCGGATGCGGGGGTAGAAACAAGGCGGGCCGACGTCATCTTCTTCTTCCAGGGCCAGGGATCGCGGGAGGCGGTCGATCCGGTGGCGGGCGTCATTATCGCCGACTCCTTCGCGGCGGCCAAGTCGGCCGCTGAGAGTCGGATGCTCGACAGGCGGCGGGGTGGGATATCTTTCTCCACGAGGAGGAGGGGGGGCAGATCGCCTTGTCTCTCCACGCCTCGGGGACGGCCCTCCGCGTCGCGCTCGATGGTGATTCGTGTCCGGCTGCGGCTAGCAGCCGGCTCCTTCTCTTGTCTCACACGGGCGCCACCCGCAGTCGGCGTACACGATGTCGTGCCGTGTTCTCGGCGAGGGGGGCTTCCAGCTCGGACGCCAGCTTCGTGCCGTGCTGCGGCCGCGTCGATCAGCTGCTGGATGCGTCTAGTCATGTAGGGGAGCTCGTCGGCCCCCAGTCCGTTGAGCTCGTCAATGATCGACTGGGTGGTGCGTAGACTCTCGAGGGGCATGGCGTAGACCGGGTGGTCCGCACCCAGCATGCTGGCGATGGCCGCGCCGTGTTTCTTGACGGCGCCGACTCGGCTTGGCCCTTCTGGAGGCGGCGTGTCGAAGGTGGCATGGTCGACCTCGCGCTGGTGGGCCTCTGTGAGGCGTCTCATGGTGTTTATCTTCTGGCCCTCCGCAAGAAGGGCAAGGCGGCGAGCCTCCAGCGCTTCGGCGTCGGTGTCGGCCGGGATGGGGACGGACAAGTCCTGCAGCACCGCTTGCAGGGTGTCGTGGGTGTTCTCGCCGGAAGCGGCTCCTTGGCTGATGACCAGCACCTCGGTGACGGTGCTGCCGCCACTGTCAGCTCACGGGAGGGGATCGTCGAAGATGATCACGTCGGTGGGGAAGGCGTCAAGCGATGCCGTGTCGGAGTCGACAAGCATCGGGTCGGTGGAGCCGACCGACTCCAAGTCCGCGGTAGGCTCGCCGGAGATGTGGAGTTGGTCGAGGAGGCTGACGAGGCGGCTCTCGAGGCAGCCGGTGCCCGTGTCGGATGCGGGGTCGTCGGAGATGCAAACCTCGCCAAGGAGATCAGCGAGGCAGCTTGCCGCGTAAGCGTTGTCGATGCTTTGCAGCGCATCGGGGCAAGCGCCATCGGGCGTGCCTGGCTGGCTACGCTCGCTGGGGAGGAAAAGGGTTCCCGTCCAGAGCAGGTCTCCGGACGATGATGCACCTGACCTCACGGTGGGCGCCAAATGTCGGGTGGTAGGTGCGACATATGCCAACGGATGGCTTATCATTGTGGGAGCCAGTAAGACATCGCCGGTGCCTGGAAACGGGATAAGGCGAAGACATGCACGCCGGCGAATCTTACCCAGCTTCAGGGCTCTCCATGGATATAACACCCCTACTGCTGCTCTGTGGCGTCTCCGCATGATCACTAGATCAACAAGTATCTACAAGATGCTCCTTGAGCTGTTCGGTGGGAGGACGAAGAAGGGCAAGGCTAGCTCTCTTCTCTCCCTATGGCAGTGCCTAAACTCTATGAGCTCAACCCTTTGCATGGGTGTCCCGGGGGGTTTATATAGGCCTACCCCCCGGGGGTACAATGGTAATTCGGCCTGGGCGCGGGCCCAGGCCGTCAGTGTCTGTGACCGCCGCCTTCTCCTCCGGCTTCGGGGGCCCGCCGACTGGTAGGTCCCGCTGGCGGTCGGCTCGATGGTCGACAGGCCGGCCCCACCGCCAGAGGGTCTTGTCGGGGGGCTGGTTACTGTTGCCTCGCCTCTGATGACGAGGGCTTCGCCGTGGTAAGCGTGGCTACAGTGCCTCCGCCTAGCGGGTTCCCACTGTAGCCTTACCACGTCTTATCCGCTTAATGCTACGCGCGCCCCGAGGGGGAGCTAGCCGGCTACTGGAAGCCGGCCCGGCCTTGGGCCGGCTGGGGGAGGCCAGGCCGCCTTCGGATATCTCTCTGACCGAAGGGGCCCGCCGCCCACGGGTCATATTAGCGACCCGTCGTGGATGGCAGCATGACTCTCATGGGAATAGTGCCATGCCGGACGGGGGATGGCCGCCCCGTACGGCATACTATAGCCATGTATTCTCTGGGATTCGGGGTGGCAGGGATTACTATAGCCACGCCCTGTCCCATTACCGTTATGGGTGATGGTCTTTGGAGGCAGCGTTCGGGCGCTTGCTTCTGGGAGTCGGTCCTTCATGGGCCGTCTTCCTGGAGTCGGTCCTTCATGGGCCGGTTTCTTGGAGTCGGTCCTTCATGCGCAGGTTTCTTGGAGTCGGCCCAATCGTGGCGGCCTCCAAGGGTTTCTTCTTGGCCGGGCCGCCTTCGGCCAGCCGGCCGAAGGAAGGCGGCCCCGTGTCTTAGGTGCTTCAAGGTCCGATCGGCCCGTTGTTTTTCTGAGGGCCAAAGGGAGCCGGTTAGGCTACCCGTGGTCATTTACTCTGACACCGTGCTTCTTCAACCTATGGTCTTCTTGCTCCAGCCACCCAAAGCAGCGCCGGTCGTGCCACCTGCTCCTGCCTCCTGTGGCCGGCTGTGCTGCCGCGGAGGCCTCACCGCCCCCTAAAACTCCCACCGCTGGCCAGGCCATCCCTCCACTCACCCACTGACCCACACCCCCTGTTATTCTGTGGCGACGGCAGCACAGCCGAACCAGTGAACCCTCGTACTCCTCTCCGCGTGTGCATCCACAGCCGCGTCTTCCCCGGCTCCGCGTCGACCCCTTCCTAGGCCTCGCCGTCGTCCATCGCCGTGGTGCTCTCGGCGCGGCATGGTCAACGTGGTCAAGGAATGACTTCCATCGGACGTGGACTGTACGTGGAGAGGCTGACAGCTGGGTCCACGGCAGCCGCAAGGAAGTGCCTCCTTATTACGCGCAAAATAATTATTCCTCCACCTGACAGCGGGGACCCATTGAACGGGCCCCCGTATTTCGCGAAAAAAATGATTCGCCCCCTGACTGCTGGGACCCACGAGCTACATCTTCGCACGCAATGAAGGGCATCCGAAAAAAAAGATTCGCCCCCCTGACTGCTGGGACCCACTAGCTACATCTTCGCACGCAAGGAAGTGCGTCCGAAAAAAATGATTCGCCCC